>NC_135217.1:15834130-15854130 GCF_052324685.1 Brachyhypopomus gauderio | reverse complement strand
TATATATATATATTCTACTGACAATCAGAATCTGAGTGATGTTTTATTTTGACAAATATAAAAAATTGAGATTCTCTCCTAATTACAGAGTTCTCCCTCTAACTCCGGTCTATTAACCATCCCAACACACAGACTTTCCACTATGTGGCAGATCTTTCAGTGTTGCTGCCCCCACTCTCTGGAACTCTCTACCTTTCTCTCTTCGCTCCTCTGCCTCTCTTCCTATGTTCAAAGCTCAGCTAAAGACCTTCATATTCTCTCACTACTTCCACTCTCGCTGATACTCCCTAACTCTCCTCTCTTATGTATGACAATGTTCATGTAAAGCAACCTTGGGTTTGTGAAAGGCGCTATAAAAAAATAAACTTATTATTATTATTAATTACATCCGCCGGTGCGTCGGATATATGTCGTATATTTGTTTTTATGCCAGTCGTATCTTTATTTCGTTGTATTTACCCCCCCACACTTTAAAGGCCGGTCCGGGAAAATATTGTCTGACATGTAACTGGTCCGTGGTGCAAAAAAGGTTGGGGACCACTGCAATAGGACATGAGATGTTTGTGTTAAAACTGTTGCAGTGCTTTCAAGAGATGAGACAGTGATTGTATAATAATTGATTCTATACATTTTTATTAAGAAACAATATTTTTTCTACTGTGCTTGGACTCAGTCAGTTTCTTTTCTTGGAGATGACCTCTCCAGCTTTGGAGAAAACCCTTTCACATGGTACTGAGGAGGCAGGGGTGCACAAGTATCCCACAGCAAGCCTGTATAGGCTTGGATGTATACACCTCTGTCTCTCCCAGTACTGAAGAGGATCCTCTGTTCGGTCAATGTTGTGCTCCGCCAGGTATCTCTGCACTTCCACTGTGGCATCAGCAGTGACACTGTGAATTCCTCTGGACTCGGTGACCATGGCATCTAAATGAAACCAGAGTTTGCTTCCTAAGAAGCAAAAACAGATTAATTTAAATGAGGTCATAATTCAAAACTGACTTTAAACCAAAGCAAAAATACTGACCAGGTCTTTCAGCTGCAGCATCCTGTGATGTTGAAGCTGCAGCTGAAGATGAATGCGATTCTCTGGAGATTACACTGGCACATTCTGAGGTGAGTCGTTTTATTGCTTCATCTGCCTTTGTTGGGCTAAAGAAACCAAGTGATTTGTACCTTGGGTCTAGTCGTGTTGCCAGTGACATAATGCTCATGCTTTGGATTTTGTCAAGCCTTTCCCTAAGGAGTCTGATGAGGTGCTCCCCCAGCTCTCTAGCTACTGGTACTGTTGCCTTTGCTGCCTCTTCCTGGAGCATCTTTTCAACCATTTTCAATAATGGCACCACTTTGGAGCCAGATACCTTTTTCTCCTCCGACAGCTCTATAGTAGCCTCGTGAAAAGGAGACAGTATAGACAGGCACGCACAGATATTATTGTAATCATCAGAGGTCAGCACAGCAATGTCAGTTTGTAAGCCAGCCAAAGCTGCCCCCACAGGCTCCCTGAGTTCTGCTACTCGCTCCAGCATTTGAAATGTGCTGTTCCATCTTGTTTCAACCTCCTGAATCAATTTCTTTTTTGGTTTTCTCATGTGCTCTTGAACAAGGTCCAGCTTTTCCTTTAAAGATAAAAAGTGTTAAGTGATAAAATGTGTTACATATGTAGCAATACAAAATGTGTAAACAATATGAAAATAAAAGTTACTGACTTTGGCAGTTGTGCTGCTCCTAAAATAGCCCACCAGCTTCCTTGCCTTTGTACGAATGGTGGACAGCACTGGAGTCAGTTCTAGAGCCTTTTTAACAACTAGATTCAGGGTGTGAGCAATGCAGACTGCATGACGCAGCTTAAGGTTCTTGCCACAGGCAATCATATTAGATGCGCCATCAGTAACCAGACATGTGACTTTTGATTTTATTCCCCATTCTTCCATGAGGGAGGATTTCACACATGCCAAATTCTCAGCTGTGTGTGCCTGTGGGAATTTCACTACACCAAGTAGTGTAGACTTCAGACACGTGTTGTCATCTATAAAATGGCAGGTTACAGCCAAATATGCATCCATATTGAGAGATGTCTACATGTCTGCAGTCAAACTCACTGCAGGGACTTTCAGGACCTCAGCTTTGGCCTTCTCCTTCTCTTGCTGGTATTTGGCCTCAGCCATGGCCTTTACAGCCTAAAGGGAAGGTAGAAAATAAGGATTATTTGAAAATAATGAAGTATTTCAGTACTTTTTCCATGTCATCACACATACCTTCCTAGTTGGGAGAACATAAGTTGGATCCAATTTACAAAGTCCCTGAAGCCTTTATCTTCAACTATGCTGAATGGCTGTGTGTCTTTAACAATCATGGAGACCAAAGCCTCATCCAGCTCCTCCTTTCTGGTCACTGCCTTTGTCATAGAAAAGTACAGTACTCACTGTATATACACATTTTACATGTGCATAATAATGTTAACAGTGCAAGATCATATTAGATTATATATATTATTACATTATATGTAATTGATAAACTTTGCACATGTGCAATGGTTGTCTTTATTTGCTTTTATTTTGATGTGTATGATAAATGTAAGTCTTGGTATTGTCAATGTCATTATTATCATGGTTGATTAATAAATATGAAAAATTAAAAAGCAAACCCACCTTGGCTGGTCCAATTCCATTCCCCTCATTATTTTCATGACAGGCACAATAATGCCTCAGCATAGATGAGGTGTTGTTGTTGTACCCCAGTTGCTTGGAACACAACAAACACATCACCTTGGAATGAAAAAAAGCGACTTGTGAATATTATAGTAACACATTTCATTATATTCAGACATATTATGTGTAATACCTTATCGGGAGAGATCTGTTCAAAGTGTTTCCATACAGGGGAAACTCTTCTTTTCTTACCAGTCTCCATGAAAACAAGTTCATCTATATCACGGACAAATTGGCGAAACTCCAACATGAATACTAACACGCAACTTTTGCGGGAATCCATTGCGCTTTATATATGTTCAAAAATCACGCCAATACTCGAATCACGTCCTGAACCGGCGAGGCTTCAGACGTCATCAGCAGTGTTGCCAACTTAGCGACTTTGTCGCTATATTTAGCGACTTTTCAGACCCTCTAGCGACTTTTTGTAGTAAAAAGCGACTAGCGACAAATCTAGCGACTGTTTGTGGTGTTATTAGAGACTTTTGGCGACTCTGAACAAACACGCTCTTCAGTTGCTGTCCTCTGGGCCGTGAGCCCCGGCGGGTGCTGCCGTGAGCCCCAAAACACTCAGTTGTTGTGAGTTGTTGGGGGGGGGGGGGGGGGGGGGGTGGTGGCGAACGTAAGTTGGGGGGGTTGGTATATCGCGATCGATCGCCAGTGGAGGGCGACATAGATATGGATCGGAGGTAAATAAACTAGATTTTTTTCCCCGCCGTGTGAAATCGGAAGTGTGGCGTGTGAAGACGGTCAAATGCGTGTGTCACACGCTCAATGCGTGAGACTTGAGAGCCCTGATTGTAAGGTTGATTTCTATGCCAACTAGTTCCTGCTAACTGCTACTCATATACTAACATTTAACAACACAGCAAAAAAACTATGTAATTTACGTAAAAGATATTTATACAAAGCATTCAAGTCATGTAGTTCTTTTGAGAAGTGACTGCCTATTTCAAAGACAACAGATGTTGTTCATTTGTAGTTCTAACATATTTAGGGTGTTTTTTTACTCACTTTTTTCTCTCCCAACGTTATTCCTTTACAGCTTCAAAAACATGTATTATGCAAATTAGGTGATGACGTCATTTAGCGACTTCTAGCGACTTTTAGGACAACCAATAGCGACTTTCCTTACTGAGGAGTTTGCAACAGTGATCATCAGTGACGTCACTCACCCTAAACGAAGCAAGCCTCGATACACGCTTCATAAACGACTTCCTGGATTTTTCAAGCTCCGAAGCTTCGGTATCATTTTGCCATTCACTACAATTAGGCACTTAAGCTAGTGGAAATCATTCATGGTGGAATTGATGGCACAGAAGTCGAGGTCTTATAATACATTAAGCAGTATTTATTTGATAGCAAGAGCAGAGTTGCCAACTCTCATGCAATGAGCGTGAGACACACGCACTTGACTGTCTTCACACACCATACATCCGATTTCTCATGCTGAAAAAAAGTCTACATCCATGATTAAATGAGTTACTAGTTTGCTCTGGCGCCAACCACTGGCGATCGATCGATCGATCGCGATATAATACTTAATTTGTGACCATTTACACTAGATATATTTTCTATTTATTTCTTTGTTTATTTTTTTAATAGAATTGTTCATAGGAAAAAAATGAATGTTCTTCCTTTCATTGCAATTGTTTTTTCTTAAATAAACAGAGTAAAAAATGACAGAAAATCATTAATCTATTTTTTTTACCTCTGTATGTTTAAAGTCTATAAATTTCATACTTGTATGGCTGTGTAAAAATTCCTTGAAGTTAAATTGTTCATAATATTTTTTCTAGTCCACCTCTCATATATCTTTCAATCCTTATGAAATTTTGTTTGCCCTATGTGCACTTGCCTGTTGCTTTAATTCTATAAAGTTCCCTGTTGTGGGATAATTAAAGCTTAATCTAATGTTATCTTAGATTGTTGAGGTGACTATCTTACTTGCGCAGATATTACCTACGCGATGAATAATGAGCGGAGCGGAGTTTCACAATTATTCCTTTTTCTTTATTATTAAATAAGCACGGAACAGAACTAGAGCACGACCGCTCTCTTGAGCAAATTTCACTTCACTGACCAGGATGCGTCATTACATCATAAGCTATATCACATCAGTATAACTGATTGGCTGCTGAATAATATACACAATATTCCGTATCAAAATAAGAGCGTTGCATCATATTTAACACCCCCACTTGCTCTTATTCCATTGCATCCCATAGAAAATCAATCAATCAATCAATCAAATTTTATTTATATAGCGCTTTTTACAACAGTTGTTGTCACAAAGCAGCTTTACAAGTGCCGAGTCCTAGCCCCCAGTGAGCAAGCCAACAACAAAATAACAGCTCACTAAACCAGAAAATATAACTCACTATATTCAATTACCAAACATGTGTCTTGAAAAACTCCTTAATTTCAGCTTAGTAGCTGGCTTGGTCAAAACATCAGCAATCATTTGCTCAGTAGGACAATTCTCCAAAATAAACCTTCCATTATTCACATTTTCCCTTACGGCGTGGTACTTAATGTCAATATGCTTACACCTCTGTCTGTTTACAGGGTTCTTGGCCAATGCTATAGCACCTTTGTTGTCTTCGTACACCTTTGTTTGTGCATACTGGTAATTGTCAATACCACTAAGCAATTGTTCTAGGTAAATGCCTTCCTGTATGGCTGATGCTAAGGCCATATATTCTGCCTCACATGTTGATAAAGCCACTGTTGGTTGTTTTCCAGGATATTAAGGAGCTACACTGTAAAAAATGTTTGTTGAATTTATGGTAATAAACTATAAAATAGCAACAGTAAAAGATCATAAAGTAGAAAACAGTACATCACTGTAACAGATGCAATAGTTTACTTTAAAAAAATAAACAGTATATAAAATTAATTTTTACAGTCATAATATGTAGAAAGCACACATTTTTAATGTTAATTTCAATATTTTAGGTAAAATATATTGGAAAATTCCATAATGTAGTAAACAAGGAATTACCCTAAAAATAAAAAAAATATTCAGTCTAAATTACAGATTTAGCCTACATTTCAATTTACAGTGAAAACCATTCATCAATCAGCAAAATCGCACCTTGATTTCTACAGAAAGAAAATGCTAAAAATATGGCCAGTGCTGTAAGGTAAAGCATGTTGAAATATAGGATAATGTACTGCCATTTTAGAATTTGTCTTTGTAAATATGGGTCAAATATTTATACATATAAGGAATACCGTGTTTTCTGGAACATAAGGTGCACTTAAAAGTTTTCGATATTCAAGTCTTGTGCTATCATTGCTGCCTTCAGTCGAATGGTGAATGTAGAGACGCTTCTCCCGCTGTTCTTTACTCAATTACGTTTTACGTAATGTTCTCTGGTTAGTTTATCACTGCCAGCGTACACATTACGTATCTGTGTCAGGGACAGATTTTTGAATTCAGTGCACATACAAGGCGTACTGCTGATTTTTGAGAAAATTTAAGGCTTTTCTGCTTAAAGTCTGTAAAATTGTGTAGCATTGGTCCACTGGGGGCGGCGCTACTTCCCATGAGCCCCAGCGGCTCCGTTATTGATACGCGTTATGTGTAAGTGTTATGACATGCTGTTGTTGATTATGTATTTGATTATATGTTTTGTTAGTTTAAGTCTCCCTGTATTAGTTTATGTAGTTGTACATTGTCTGAATCTACCTACCGTGTTTGTGTAATGTTACAGTGCTAATGACCTGCCCTCATGTTTCACGTATTTTGTTTAATACGCGTGATTACGGCTTCATGCGTGATTACGTTGCTAAGGCAAAATAAAAGTGACTTGTTGCCTTAAAATGTGGCAACCAATAATCTAGATAATAATATAGATCATTGTTGGCAACAACTGGGAGGCCCTAGTGATGGCGGCCTGCCAGTAATTTACTGTGAAGTTGGACTTTACAATCAAATACTGTAAAATAATAATGGTTGTAATGTGTTCATCATAGAGATAAACAGTAAAACAGTTTTTAAGATTATTCCCCGTAAATAGGTTTATCTGGACTGGTCAACCAATACGGACATACTGTATAAGAAGGGACTAAACAGACTTTATTTTTTAAGAAGGTTGAGATCATTTAACATTTGCAAAACACTCCTTCGCATGTTTTACCAATCTGTGGTCGCCAGTGTCCTTTTTTATGCTGTGTCGTGCTGGGGAGGCAGCATTGCAGAGAAAGATGAAACACGGCTGAACAAACTCATCAAGCGTGCTGGTTCAGTGGTCGGTTCTGAGCTAGAACAACTGGTCACAATTACTGATAAAAGCACACTCAATAAAATGCAATCAATAATGGACAATGGAAAACACCCACTACACACAGAACTACAGAAACAAAGGAGTAAGTTCAGTGACAGACTTCTGTCTCTAAAGTGCACCACTGAGAGACTCAGGAAGTATTTTGTTCCTCGTGCAATCAGACTTTACAACGCAAGCAGGTAGATAAACTGGCCATGTATATCTACCAAACATGGAGCAAGGAGCAGTTCAAACTGTCACATTATACCACTGTAGTACTGTTTTCTTAATATTATTAATATTACTAATTCTTTTTTTTTTTGTTAATGTTCTACACCTATTTCATGTGTGCAATTTAAATTTAAATGTGCAATATTCCTATTGTGTGTAATGTTATTGCTGCTGAATGCTACTGAGAACCTAATTTCCTTCGGGATTAATAAAGTACCTATTCTATTCTATTCTATTCTATTTTTAAAAGTTGTTAATTTTACAGTGTATTATTGTAAGCTGTAATTTTCCGTAAAAAGGACAGTTCTAAATGATGAAATTTACGGTTGTCAAAAAAGATACCGTAGTGTTTTTTACATTGTCATCGTTTTTTTTACAGTGCATTATTGTAAGCTGTAAAGTCATTTTCCGTAAAAAGAACAGTTCTAAATGATGAAATTTACGGTTGTCAAAAAAGATACCATAGTGTTTTTTACATTGTCACCGTTTTTTTACGGTAAAGTTCTGGCAACCACAGCTGCCAGTCTTTTACCGTAAATTTAACGGATTTTTTTTACAGTGTACCCTCATTTAAATTAGCACAATATCCTGACGTACTCCGTCTGTCGGCCGAATCTGATGTCCAATCAGCATCACTGTAGACTCTTAGGCCTAGTTTTTCAGTGTCATTTCTCCTGAAGTACAATCCCTTTTTCATTGTACCTTTGAGGTATCTGAACACGTGTTTGACAGTGTTCCAGTGCTCAACAGTTGGTTCAGCAAAGTGTTGGGAGAGTTTACTGACCACAAAACTAATGTCTGGCCTCGTGCATGTAGACAAGTAAATCAAACTCCCTACAGCCTCCCTGTATTTTCTTGGTTCTTGCATTTTCTCTGCTTTTTCTGTGTATTCTAATTTAGGCTCACATGGTGTTTCTCTAGGCCTGCAGTCCTGCATGCCAAATCTGTCTAAAACCTTGCTCACCAATCTCTCCTGTGACATTGTTACTACACCATTTGTTTGTTCGAAATCAATCCTTGGAAATGTTTCAATTTTCCCATGTCTTTCATTTTGAACCTTTCAGTGAGCATCCGCTTCACCTTTTTATCACATTCTCATTGTTGGCAGCAATGATGAGATCAACCCAAATTATTAAGATTACTTTCTCATCGTTTCTTTCCCGTGTGTAAACACATGTATCAGCAGAATTTTGGATGAAATCATTCTCAACCAAACATGTGTGCAGCATCGCATTCCAATTTCTCCTGGATTGTTTTAATCTGTAAATTGATTTTTGAAGCTTACACATGAGCTTCTCACCCTTGTCAGATTTTTTCTCAAAACCCTCAGGTTGCTCCATGTAGATTTCACAATCGATTGGAGCGTGCAAATAAGCCATCTTAACATCCATCTGGTGTGAGATTAAGTTATCCTGGACTGCTTTTTGCATCACAACCCTCACACTTGTCATGTCAATTGTAGGTGAGAATGTTTCGTCGTAATCTGTACCTGGTTTCTGACTGTAGCCTTTTGCTATGTACCTTGCCTTGTATTTGTCAGACCCATCAATCTCTGTTTTCAGTGTATAAACCCATCTACCCCCCACTGTCTGTTTGCCCGGTGGCAACAGAGTCAGGGTGAAGGCTTCGTTCTCCTCGAGAGATCGCATCTCCTCTCCCATATCATCTTTCCACTGTCTTGCATTGGTTGATACAATAGCGTCCTGGTAAGTATGAGGCAAATCGCACACTGCCCTGTAACAAAAGTCCATGCAAGTATTTAAATTGTCCTCTGTGTCACCTGTGTCATAGTCCTGCAGGTGAGCCGGTCTCCTTTTGGTTCTTGGTGGGTTCTTTCTGGAAACAGTCTCTGTGACTTCACCTGGCTGGGTACATTCAGTCTTTTCAGGTGAAGCCTCAACACCACCACTTTGAACATTCTGACCTTGTACATTTTCAGGTTTCTCATCCACCCTCTCATCAGTATTGTTACCCATGGTATGTATGTCCCCATAATCTGTTTGTGACTGAATTGTTTGTGTACCTTTCTTGTTTGTCGTCTTTGTTGTGAATTTCACCAACCTATGTTTTTGGACCTTCCCCGTGTCTGGGTAGTACACTAAGTACGCCGGGCTGTTTTTGTCGTAGCCTATGAAAACCCCTTGATCACATCGCAATTCCATTTTGTCTTTCTCTTGCTTGTAAGCAAAACACATGGATCCGAATTTTTGTAATTTGGACAGATTGGGTACATTTCCTGTGAACAGCTCATATGCTGTTTTCTTTGTGCACCTATTATAGCATCTATTCCTCACATGTGCTGAGGTCTGAACAGCGTAGTTCCACAGATTATCCGGTAACCCGCTTTCGATCAGTAGGCATCTGCTTATTTCATAGAGTGTTCTCCAACCTCTTTCTGCAGTGCCGTTTTGGTGGGGCAAGTAAGGCGCAGATGTCTTGTGTCTAATCCTGTTTTTGGTTAACAGTGTTTGGAAGTTGTGACCTGTAAATTCAGTGCCGTTATCTGAACGGATACACTTGACTTGCCCGTAAGGGACCACGTCTGCCAAAAATTTCTCTGTCGCCTTAACTGCGTCACTTTTGGACCTGAGAAAGTACACAAACACAGTGCCTGAATAGTCATCTGTAAAAGACTATGTATCTGTGCTCAGAGTATGCATGGGGCCTGCTAAATCAGTGTGTACTAGCTCTAGGGGTCTTTTTGCTTTCCTATCTGGCTCCCTATTTCGTGTCTGTGTGAATTTTCCTTGTGTGCACACCTCACATGACATATTCAACCCAGATGAACCTCCCTTAATCTCCATGCCCTTCACCACACCTTGTAAATTTTTCACATCCTCAAAATTACAATGACCTAATATCTGATGCCAGGACTGGACATCATGACACACCTTCAATTGGTCAACATCATTCTTAACAGTAGGTAAATAATACAAGTTACTATTCTCATGTATATCAAACCTGTGACCGTCATTGGTGAGTATGCGACTGTTCCCTTTCTCCAAGATCACCGTCGCACCTCCGTTGGCTGCTCTCGACACTGAGAAGATGTTGTGTGGGTATATAGGCATGTAGAGCGCATCCCGGAGCTGCGCTCTGCGTTGCTGTCCCCTGCTGTCCAGCAGGTGGATCACCGCGGTTCCTCTCTGTTGTGCCATCCCGTTGCACTTGCTTCCATCCGCTAACTCCACGGAGTGGGTGTTTGCCAGGAACGAGTGGTCGAAGTTCTCGAACTTGCTGATGTCATTGATGATGTGAGAAGTCGCTCCCGCATCCACCATGGTCCCCTTTTTCTCCACGTAGCACAGTGGTTTCTCTCTCTGGATGTAGTTGGCCATGAAGAGGAAATCGTTGGCTCCAGTTTGCTCCTCCGCAAATTTCCTGGCACCATCTTGTCCATGCTTCTTCTTGCAGAGGGACTCTGCATGCGTGGCGCTTTTGCAATGGTTGCACCAGACTCGCCTGTAGCATTTTCGCGCTCTGTGTCCCTTTGTTCCATACTTGTAGCACGCAATGTCTGTGTCATCTTTTCTTCCATTTTCTGGTCCGCTTTGCCCTTTGCCTTGTCTTGCGTATGTTTTCATTATGTTGTCTGTAGTCTGTTTTGTCAATTTCATTTTCTCTGATTCTTCATAAACTCGCAGTCTTCTCTTGAAGTCGGCAAACGTGACATTATCCTCATTCTGTGTTACATGCACCGCTAGCGACTTGAACGAATCTGGTAGTCCGCCTAGTACCATGGCCACGATCAGTCCATCACTGAGGGTTTCCCCCGCTTCTCTTAACACTGTGATAATGTTCTCTGCCCTTATCAGATAATCAGTAACAGTTTCTTTTTCTTCCATGCGCAACTTTGTCAGCGATGTGTACATGTTAATGATTCTCGGCTTACTTTTACCAGCGTAATGTTCCCGCAGTATTTTCAGTGCTTTTCTGCCATCTTCAGTAGCCTCATGTCGGATTAGTGAAAGGCTCTTGTCATCGATTAGCCTTACCAGTTCGGCGTAGCAGTCGGCATTCTTTTGTCGGTCATCGTCGGTTGGCTCATCTGGTTTTTCCAATATTGTCTCCTTTAGTTTCAGGAAGTGTAGGCAGCTCAAAAACCTTGTTTCCCACAGGTCATATTTCTCCTCAGATCCGTCGAACAGCAGCTGTGGTGCTGGAGTGCCAGTGGCTCGGCTAACCATCTTCGCCACGAGCCCGCCAATTTTCTCCTCAGTTCTAAACTCTACTTTGCCGCGTAATACGTCGCGCTTAACTAACTACTCACGCTCGCTAATCTTCACCACTGGGCCCATAACCTGTTGAGGTGACTATCTTACTTGCGCAGATATTACCTACGTGATGAATAATGAGCGGAGCGGAGTTTCACAATTAGGGTTGCAGCGGTAACCGGTTTCACGGTATACCACGGTATTAAAATGCACGGTTATCATACCGTGTGCGTTTGCTTATTACCGGTAAAAAGCAAGCCAGCGGAGAAACTGACCCGCGCATGCGCAACTCCGCTCCGGTTCAGCTACTCAGCACAGCGGTGAGAATGGCAGAAAGTGTATCAGACTTAACAAATTTTTTAACAAAAAAAAGCTAAACTAATGTCAGCGGCGAAAATAACGTAATCACGGTGGCTCCGCCCGTGCGCGAGGGTCTCACGCGCTGTCGATTAGCGAGGTCGTGCACCTCTTGAATTTTGTAACTTTGCGTGCGCCGCGCCTCAGCGCAATGAACAAAGTCATATTTGCAGAGTTCATACACCTTTATAAGGTGGAATTAAAGCACTTGTACGTCATTTTAAAGGTCCGTTTCAATATTTCCCAGCACCTTAAACTTAATAAAGTTACATATTTATACATATACTCGAAATAATTCGCTTTTTCATCACATTATTTAATGGTTGTTTTTTCAAAACGTCCAATCTTAACGTCTTCACGTTCTCTCCACGTTTCTCTTCACATTTCGTCCTGGAATTACAAGAGGCTCGTATTTGTTAACGTAATACAAAATAACTGTGCGGAGTCGCGCTACGGTCACTAGTGAAAGTATAATTCTAACTTTTTATGGTCCTTGCTTTCACTGGATGTGAAAGACGCCATTAATTGACATGCGTTCATTTTCAAATTCTAACGTGCCTGTTTTTCATATGTTAAAACCAGACGTGGTGTGAAAGCCTTAAAATAGAAATCTCTATTGTGATGATGTCAGAAATAAATCCTCTCTTTCTGCAGTATCTGGTTATATTCTAACTTGGCAGTACAACGGACGTTTACAACAGTTGTTGATCAGACACTGACCCAGGCTGAGTTTGTCAGATATTAAATAATTTAAACTTAAATAATTGTACTGAAATCCATGATTTAGGTTTCTCTAATTCTGCAGTATTTATATAAACATGTTTACAGCTTATTTTTTTAAAGGAGACATTTTGTATACAATAGTTGCAGGTTTCTACAATAAATAGTTAATTGAACAAAAAAAAACTTGTTGTAATTTCTTTAAGGGTCAGTGTATCTTTTAATAATATACAAACTAACTGTGATATCGTGATAACCGTGATACCGCGGTATTTTCTGAGACGGTTATCATACCGTGAAAATCTCATACCGTTGCAACCCTATTCACAATTATTCCTTTTTCTTTATTATTAAATAAGCACGGAACAGAACTAGAGCACGACCGCTCTCTTGAGCAAATTTCACTTCACTGACCAGGATGCGTCATTACATCATACGCTATATCACATCAGTATAACTGATTGGCTGCTGAATAATATACACAATATTCCGTATCAAAATAAGAGCGTTACATCATATTTAACACACTTTTACAAATGTACTAGGTAATTATCTCAATGTCTTAATTATATATATACTATATATATATATATATATATATATATATATATATATATATATATATTGTTGTATACACAGTGATCTGTCGCCACTTCGCCCTTCAGCTTGTGCGGCTTCACTCTTTTGCAGGTTTTTATAAGATATTAATTTGAAAAATAATTCACGGATCTTCGCTTTTTCGCCGGTTTTTCATTCGATCGGTGAAAAAACATATATTTTATGATTTTTGAAATGAAAAAAAAAATCCCATTACAAATGTATTACATGCAGGCCCGTTGAGAGTCTTGCTGGGGCCCGGGACAAGAAAGTTTCATGTGCCCCCGCCTTACGTCATTTGAATTTTCTCTGTAGCAGACAATCCTTGAGTTAGGTCATATAGTATATAATATAGCCACACATCAAAGCTGTTTCTGACAGCTGACTGGTTTATACTTGACGCGTCGCGAGTGGCGCGAGGGTCCGCGCGGCGAAAATGATGTAATCGCAGTGGCACCGCCCGTGCGCGAGGGCCTCGCGCGCTGTCGATTTGCGAGGTCGTGCACCTCTCGACTTTTGTAACTTCGCGCGCACCGCGCTTCAGCGCAATGAACAAAGTCATGTTTGCAGGGTTCATACACCTTTATAAGGTGGAATTAAAGCACTTGTATGTCACTTTAAAGGTCCATTTCAATATTTCCCAGCACGTTAAAGTTAATTAAGTTAAATATTTATACATATACTCGAAACGATTCAAAATAATTCGCTTTCTCACCTTATTTAATGGTTGTTTATTTTCAAAACCCAATCTTAATGTATTCACGTTCTCTCATGTTTCGTCCTGGAATTACAAGAGGCTCGTATTTGTTAACGTAATACAAGAGAACAGTTCAGAACGACAGATATTTGTTGTGAAACAAAGTAGTTACAATTTCAAGCATTTTCAAGTGCTTTATCCTAAATTCCAGCACTTTTCAAACCTGCAACACAATGCAACTTTAAAATTCGTCAGGTAAATATTTTTCCTTTCTTTTCTGCGCTCCAGATTTCTGTATTTACTTTAACTATCCACCACTGTATTTCCCGCTGTTGGGCGGGTACCAGGCAGCTACGGTCGGTGCTGGATCAAACCATTTTTCAGTAGGAGGCGGGGGTGTATGCACTTAATGGAAAATATGCAGATAGGTAAAAAACATATATTTTAGCCATTGAGCTTATTTTGAGTACAGAATTTTATATTAATGAAAGATTTCAAGATTATATAAAAAATTATAGACTTTAAATAAAAAATAAATTGCTGGGCTCTTTGATGGGCCCCCCTGGCCCTGGGACCCGGGACAACAGACCCGGTTGTCCCCCCCTGTCGACAGGGCTGATTACATGTATTACAAATATTAATTCTAACAAAAAAGGAATGTTATAAATAATAAAATAGTACGAATTACAGTAAATAGTGCATAAACGTGATGAACTAGGGATTTCTGTACTTCTCTTCCTCTCGGACATTTCAATACTCCTGTGGCGTCTCTCTCCGTACTGTGACATGTCAACTCAAGGAGAGCGCTGATTGGGTGGGCCAGGCTGAGTGGGCGGGGCCAGGCTGAGTCTACCTGCATGGCTGTTTACATGCAGTTATGGCTGCATGGCTGAGCCACGTGACGAAGCAACAACAAAAGACGAGAGGGGGGCGGGTCACTGCTCCGTGCTGTGTGATGCAGCGCTGCTCTTACAGACAGAGGTGACTTTGATGAATCCACGTGCACAGCAGTCAGTGCGTGCGGGAGAGAAAAAAAGCTAGAGTATCGATCTTTTTATACAAGTATTGTTCAATATCAATACCAGCGTTGGTATCGATATTATCAATATTTGGATCGATCAGCCCACCTCTAGTGTGTGGAGAAAAACTAAGGATGCTTGCTTCCCAGGCGCAGTTATCAGTTTCCCTCGGATTCAATCTTGGGTGCAAAGAATTGGATAAGCAATGTTATCTAGTTCAGGTGCTGCACAGAAAACTTCAGTCTTACAGAAAAACATTTTCAATATGGTCACATTGATAACTAAGTACATTTCACACACTGTTATAGTGTCTGCATGGACATGATTAACATGAATCACACACGTGAATATAATCAATATTTCCTTCACACTAACAATTTCAAACTCTGTATAGTTACACCGGATACAAAGAATAAACACAAGCTCAATCTAATCTCCAAATGGGAAACCAAAAGTTAAAGTTTGGTGAAACATCCAGAATTTCACACAGGTGAAGGGACTGGCATATGGTGCTTTTTCAGTGTTAGCCGAGGCTGAAACTGGACCCATTATTTCTTTTAAAAAGCCTGCGAAATTCAGTCAAGTATCCAAAAATTCAACTTAAATTTCAGGTTCAGGTTGAAATTCAGGTTTAGGTTGAAATTCGGGTCAGGAAAGCATCCGGGGTACTTAGGATGAGCAAATAAACTCAGAGCTAATTGAACTGCATCTGGCCAATCACAAAACATCTCAGAGGTCATTGGGAGGAGCGTCTTTCTGACAAATTTCCTGTAAGTGTGCGGTCCCTGTTTGGTGTGTAAGCAGCACAAAATGGCACCTTGTGGCAGCTGCCATATAATCGTGGCACTTACTGTGGCCAGTGCTACTTGACCATGGCATCTGCTGTCCAGAAACCCTGCCTGCCTCTGCTGAGAGGCATCTCAAGTCTCTTTTGGGTGACTCTTGTTACGACCCTGTCTAGGCAAAGGGGCGCAACAGTGTTGAGAAAAATAAATTAGAAATGGCAGCTCAATTTATGATGATTTATTTTTTAGGCTAAACTTCAGGAGCCGACCAGGCCAAAACAATAAATAAAATAACTCCAGAATGAAAGCAGAGTATCTTACCTGAATATTAAAGAAACACAAGGAAAATGACACAAAACTTAAACGAAAGTTGTTCGGGGTGGATGGGGTGTATGGTCATTAAATGACTCGTGCGCTAGGCCCCATCCTGCAGCAATTATAGTTTATTTTCATTAATTTTCATACGGAAAATGTATTCTGAGCTTGTGATTAGGCAGGCCCAGCTGCCAATTAGGGTGGGCCTGGCCCATCCAGGCCCGCCTGTAGATCCGCCCCTGGAGCGGATACCACCAACTCCCAGGGTGAGCGATTCAAGCCTGGTTGGATTAGCAGCGTCTGCTTCGGCTCCTAGCAGCCTCGGCGTCTCAGCCCGCGTGACTCTCTCGTGGCGGTGCTGGGACTGCCGTCGTGCAGCCCCTCGATGCCCTTACCCAAGGCTGGCGGAATGACAGTAGCTTCCTGTTCGAGCCCAGTACCATCGTGCAGCCAGGTTATCCCCGTCCGTGTGCGTCTCATGCTGCTCTCGTATGCCGCTCGCTCGCCCGCCCTGTTGCCATTGTTTCAACCACGTCGTTTATCCAACAAACGAGTGCATGCTCCACCCTCTGGCAATGCCATTGGTTGTCAGTTTTATCCAGGAGTCCTATAAATCGCTACCGAGTTGTCCATCAAGCCAATTAAATAGGAACCTTCTAATGGGGAAAAATTGTTCTATGAGCGCAGACAATAGTACACCAGTTGAAAACACACTGCAAATAAACACCAAACAAACATAATCCAAATAAATGCACAACAAAAATCCACACATCAAAATAACCCAAAAATACACCCAATTTCCTCATGTCTGACACAAACAACACATGAACTTTACAGCTGACTAACGTCAAAATGAGCAAACCACACACACAACAGTCAAGCTCTGTGCCCAACAACGGAGAAAAACGCTCTCTTCCTGATCAGGCGTGTCGTCCTTATAGGTGGTCCACCGAAGCCCCGAAATGAGGCAGCCAATCCCGTGACGACGCAACTCTGGGCCAACGGTGCTAAGGCACATCTGGATCATACACCTAAAGGAGACAACACAAGCACACAACTACACCCAGTCCAGACAAAGGGGTCGTAACGCTCTGCATATCGGCAACTTGTTTAAATCATCCCAATAAACTTCAAATTTTCATTTGTTGAAATGACGATTGTTCATAACTTTTGTTTGTAAATTATGCTGGGTGAAAGATAGCTAGCCAGCTCTAAATTACTAGTTCAAAATACTGTTTGGCGATACTGTTGAATTTAGACTAGGATATGTGAATCTACAGTGTTAGACAGTTAACGACAGCACTGTAAATTTACAGGATTTATTGTTATAGTGTCAGGGCCGGTCCCAGGGTGGCTCCTCCAGTCGCCTCCAGGAGGAACCCGCGAGTCACACCACAGGCTAATCAACGGTGATGGCACGCACCTGTCATCCTGTGTTTATAAGGACAACAGACGCAGTGCCTCACCGCTGAGTTGTCTGCTTTCATGTCGTCAACCTCAAGCCTGTTTTCTCACATTGTCTCTGCTCGGTGTCTCGCCATCCTGCCTATTGCTTATTTCAGTTGTTTTGTTTATTTCTCTGTCTTGTTCAAGTACTTAACTCCTGCACTGCTCCCTGGCCTCTCTCAAGTTTTCCTCCCGCTGTTATCCTTCCTATCTGTTTTGGTTTTGGTTCTTGGGAAGTGTTTTTTGTTTGCCAGCCAGCCAGCTACCTCCCCTGGCATCCTTGGTTTTCTTTTTTTTGGTTTTCTGTGTGTTCGCTACGCGTTGAGTATTTCCGCTATTGTTTTCCGTTTTCCCCCGTTACACGCGTTGACTTTTCCGCGATTGTTTTCTGTTTTCTCCCGTCACAAGAGTTGAGTATTTCCGCTATTGTTTTCAGTTCTCCCCTATTATCCGCGTCGAGTTTCTCCGCGTTTACTTTCAGTTTACACCCTCTTCAGTTTCACCCTCTAGCAAACACTGCAACAGATACTAGCACAGTTGCAGAACGTTACGGTGGCCCTGCACAATATCAACCAACCCCCCGCTGCTCCTGTTAACCTGCCGCTTGCTGTGCCCTCTGCCACGCCTGTTCACTGTGAGCCTGCTCTCCCTTCACTTGCACTACACATGCGATTCTGAAGAATGTTGTGGTTTTTTCTTAGTGTTCCCTTATATTTGAACAGCAGCCATTGCGGTTTCCCACTGAGAAAGCCAAGGTAGCCTATGTCCTCACTGCTTTCTGGAAAGGCTTTAGCCTGGGCTACACCTGTGTGGGAGAACCAACCTGACTTGTGCTCATCCTTTGAGCGGTTCTCACAAGCCCTGAGGAGCACTTTCTATCACCCTGCATCCAGTGGCCGAGTACGGTCAAGGCTGCTGAAATTATGCCAGGGCAAGAATACGGTGGCCGAGTACTCAGTTGAGTTCCGTACCTTGGCCGCTGAGAGCGGTTAGGGGGCTCAAGCCCTTATGGCGACTTACCTCGAGGGGTTAGGTGAGGAACTTCAAGATGAGCTAGCCCTCCGAGATCTACCGACCGATCTAAACACTTTCATTGAGCTGACAGTCAGGCTAGACAACCGGTTACGAGAGCGCGGGCCCAGGCGCCGCTCCCAGCCTGGATCCCCCGCCACCGCTCAAGCCAGCTCCCTCACATCCAAGGTGGAACGTGTTAGTGAGGCCCCTAGGGAGCAACCAATGCAGATAGGGCATACTCGCCTGTCAAGGGAAGAGAGACGGTCAGGACGCGTACAGGAGAGCCAGTGCTTGTACTGTGGTAAGAGGACACAGACGTGACAGCTGCCCTGACCTTCAGGGAAAAGGGCAGACCCGCCGGTAGCTGGGGAGGCTTCGGTGGGTCTCTCTGGTACTCCTCGCTCCGAGGCCCTAACCCTCCACGTCACCCTCTCTTGGCGAGGAGGTCCAGAAAATAGGCTCCTCGTGCTGGTAGACTCGGGGGTAGCCGGCAATTTCATTGACGCCTCCCTAGCAGCCTCCCTTGGGATCCCTCTCGTCAACCTTGACACACCCCTCACTGTGGCTGCCGTTGACGGGAGGGCCCTGGTGTTAGGAAGTGTGTGCAGCCAGACCATTCCTCTGGACATGAGAACAGGGGGACACAGCAAACACAACATTATATGTCATCAGTGCCCCCAAGTTAGGCCTGATTCTCGGTCTGCCCTGGCTCCAGCGCCATAACCCAGACATCGACTGGCTGCATCTGTCAGTCAAACAGTGGGGCCCTCTATGTCAGACGACCTGTCTAGTGGCCACTAGTCCCAGATTCGGCAAAGGCCCTGCCGAACGGCTAGACCTAACTCCTGTTCCTGCCGTCTACCACGACCTTCAAGAGCAAACAAAAAGCCAGGTTCTTGCCTCCACACAGACCCTATGACATAGCGATTGACCTCTTACCTGGTATGAGCTCTCCTAGGGGTTGTCTGTTTTTGCTTGCTCCGCCTGAATGCAAGGCTATGGATGAGTACATCCAGGAGTCCTCGGCCGCAGGGCTTATACGGCCATCCACCTCTCCCGCGGGTGCGGGATTTTTCTTTGTGGGAAAATAGGATTCCCCATTGGCTGGAGGGTGCCAAACACCCTTTTGTGGTCTGGACTGACCACAAGAATTTGGCATACCTCCAGCAGGCTAAAAGGCTCAACCCGAGGCAGGCTAGGTGGTCGCTCTTCTTCTATTTTTTATTAAATGGCCCACCTCCACCCCCCCATCTTTGGAGGACAACTTTGTTTTTATGTACAATTCAAATGACAATTATAACTATTATAATAATATGCAAAGTGATAATTATTGGGGCTAGGTGGACCAAGAAAAGAAGGGGAGAGAAAGAATAAAAAGGGAAAAGGACAGGGGAAAAAGAAAAAAAAATTATATATATATAAAAAAGTGCTCAAAAGTTTACATACCCAGCTGGAATGACCACAGCAAAGTAAAGCAGAAAGCGTACCCAAGACATTTAGCACAAATGACGTGATGTATGTGTATATGTGAGTGTGTGTTTATGTGTAACCTAGTAGTGCAACATAGGATAAGTGTACGGAATGTACTTACCAGCAAGGGTAAAAAGCTGCGACAACATTCCCCCA